>NC_092800.1:20265788-20288624 GCF_918797505.1 Bemisia tabaci | reverse complement strand
TAGAAAAAAACAGCCCCATTTCTACAACGAGAAATACTGCTCCACCTGCAAAAAGTTTGTGCGGCGCGATCATTTATGCTACATACAAAAAAAATCTCGCCTGAAAAAAACCCCTCCAAAAAAGGTTATCTGTTCGTATTTTTCGATTTAGAATGCACTCAAAGCACTCCAAGCGAAACACCGGGGGAATTCATTCATCGTCCTAATCTGTGTGTCGCACGAAAACGCTGCTACCGCTGCCTCGATGATTTAAATGCGGAAAATGATTGCTTAGTGTGCGGTCGTAGACTACACAATTTTAGAGGCGATAAGTGCATTCCCGAATTTTTCCAAACTTTGCTGAACCCGAAAAAACAATTTTCAGAGATCGTAGCTTTGAGCAATTACGGAAAAGGCTATGATAATGTCCATTTCCGGACGGCCACCCAAAAAGAATTCTCGTAGGAGATCAGTGCAATACCAACATAGAGCAATACAACGGGCACATCGTGTGCAAAGTTTTGCCGCCTTTGGACCTGTACTTTCCGGTTCTACCTGTGAAGTTCGACGGAAAACTCATGTTCCCGTTATGCCGTGCTTGTATGGAGCTAAAATATCAACATGATTGTCCTCGCACAATCGAGGAGTGCTGCTTAACCGGGGCATGGGTCAGCTTCGAACTGAAAAAAAGCCGTCGAGAAAGGGTATAAAGTTCTCCGCGTTTTCGAGGTCTGGGACTACGAACTCACTGTCTATGATGGCGTTTCGCAGGGCGGCCTCTTCGTGCAAGACGTGAACCGATTCCTGAAAATTAAACAAGAGGCAAGCGGTTTTCCCAGCCGGGTGTGAGACAGACGATGAGAAGCAGGCATATATTGATGAATATCTGTTGCAAAAAGGGATCGCAGTCGAGCGCGAAAAAATTGTGAAGAATCCGGGGTGGCGATCTTGCGCAAAATTACTTTTGAATTCACACTGGGGGCGCTTCGCCATGTCGGAGAACTTCACACATTTCTATTTTTTTCCTCATTTTTGTTTTAGAGAAAGAAAATGCACGGACATGCGCTGGAAATTGAACTCGAAAAGCATTTCTGTTTAAGAGAGTGTACTGTAAAGTTGGAGAAGTGGAACCCAACACTTAGAAGATCCCGCAGGTCACTTGGTCTTTCCCGACGGAATTCAAATCAGATCCCGAAAAGATCGTCGTGTTGTTCACGAATCCATCGTTGGAAATTAAGCGTTTCAGCACAACGTCAATTATTTTACGACACGGAATCCTGATGTTGAAGCCAGTATTGTAGAGCGGTTCAATAGAACTCTAAAAGAGGAAGAAACTCTCTACTTTCCGGTTCTACCTGTGAAGTTCGATGGAAAACTCATGTTCCCGTTAAATATTACTTATGAATTCACACTGGGGGCGCTTCGCCATGTCGGAGAACTTCACACATTTCTATTTTTTTCCTCATTTTTGTTTTAGAAAAAGAAAATGCACAAACATGCCATGGAAATTGAACTCAAAAAGCATTTCTGTTTAAGAGAGTGTACTGTAAAGTTGGAGAAGTGGAACCCAACACGTCGAAGATCCCGCAGGTCACTTGGTCTTTCCCGACGGAATTCAAATCAGATCACGAAAAGATCGTCACGTTGTTCACGAATCCATCGTTGGAAATTAAGCGATTCAGCACAACGTCAATTATTTTACGACACGGAATCCTGATGTTAAAGCCAGTATTGTAGAGCGGTTCAATAGAACTCTAAAGGAGGAAGAAACTCTCTACTTTCCGGTTCTACCTGTGAAGTTCGAAGGAAAACTCATGTTCCCGTTAAAAATTACTTAAAAATTACTAATGAATTCACACTGGGGGCGCTTCGCCATGTCGGAGAACTTCACACATTTCTATTTTTTTCCTCATTTTTGTTTTAGAAAAAGAAAATGCACAAACATGCCATGGAAATTGAACTCAAACAGCATTTCTGTTTAAGAGAGTGTACTGTAAAGTTGGAGAAGTGGAATCCAACACTTAGAAGATCCCGCAGGTCACTTGGTCTTTCCCGACGGAATTCAAATCAGATCCCGATAAGATCATTTCGTCTCCAGCGTTGCCATGCATAAATATTCCCAGTCGTTAAGTTCCACGAAGTGACCCGGCGAGGGTTCGGATAGGGCTCGGTGAGGGTGGATAGGCCGATACCTTGCCGCAAGGTGATGGTTAGCTCACCGCAAGGTAATATTTACGCTAGGGCAGCCCCTTGAAGGCGCTTTGCGCCGTCAACTTTTTTAACTTCAGTTTTTGCTTTCTTTCTTTTCTTAACTTGATGACAACAGCAAGCGCGAAAGGGATTACTATTACTTAAGGTCCTGATCGCAATGGCAATTGCGCACCTCTTGCCTCTGCCAAAGTTTTTCTCCTCAGAGTTGTACTCATTCATATTGTCAGGAAAATATGAGAGAGAACTTAACGTAGAATCCGTAATGGACGTAAACCTAAGGAATCAGATCATCAAAGTCCAAGAAAGCAAGGATTTGGCTTCCCTTCAGGATCTCGTTTTTGAATATAACCTTCCTGGAGTTTTTTCTGTCAAGGCTTTCAACGAAAAGCGAATGGTGGTCAGTGGTAATATACATTGCATTATATGTACTAGTCATTCTTGAAAGTCAAAGGGTTGTTTTTGAATTGGAACAGGAGGTAGTTTTTTCTTGTAGTTGAAAAAAAAAAAATTCCTTTGGTTAATGATCGATCTATTAATAGGTTGGGGGAGGGGGGATATGAACCCAAGTGTAGTACCCTCAGAATTAATCCAAGTTTCCCGCTTCTATTTAATAATGTGTTGCTGTAGTGTATGCCCTTTAAACAATGAATGCAAGCAAATATTAATTTGATGAAGTTATCAATGAAAGATATTTTCTTAAAAATTATTTGTAGAATAATGGTAGATCGTCCGAGGATAATGAACTAGCCTTATGAGGCGAATCGTCGTAGCTTATTTCAAAAAACTTGTTTTGGTCTCTAGTTTTTATTTTTCAACCTGCAAATCTCTTGAAATAAAGTGCAATCCATGCTGATCATTCGTCATCAGATTACGATAATAATCTCAATCTGTACTGTTGTATCATCAGAAAAGTCCCCTTTGAGAGAGGGGCTGAAAACTTCCCCCGTCTCACCAACGACTGCATGGGATCATCAGTACTCCAGTAGACAGGACTACAGACGTCAAAAACCTAGTTGTATGTATAACAACACGATCCTCCTTACGTTAATAGGAAAGTGCCTTGATGACAATAACTATCGCGCTTGGATCGAAGCTAGAAACAACTCATTCGCTGTACCCTGACGATTTTCTATCAATGAGCCTACCCTGATGGAGTATCAGCCATCCCAGAACTTAGCAGCTGCTTTTTATTCTGACGTCAAATCACGTTGGGAAGTTCTCAAACGATGTTTTGTCGAGATCTGGGCCTTGTCCACCAAACCGGGCTTGGTAGGCAACGCCTGTCAGACTGTGTTGACTCTGCTGAGGGGAGCAGAGTTGACAAACTTCGTCAATATCTCTCAATGGCTTTTAGTTCTAAACCCAGAGCTATTCTGTTGGAACACTTTGGCCAAATCTTCGCCCATGATCCAAAGAGCGTACAAAAAGTTAGAGTCGGTTAGTGCGCTTGCCGACTGGGTCAAGCTAATTTTATCAGAAGAGCGAGTAAGAGAATTTCACCATTCCACATTGAAAGTTCCCTTTACGATCGCTCGAAAAATCGCAACCACATACGGAAGTACCATCATGAATCAAATGGAGGGGTTAGATCACTCAGCTGAGATTCAACTACTCGCGGACGAAGCAATGATGATCATTCGAACCGCAGGAGGAGTTCGGACAGTCAATACTAAGGCAATGCTTGAATGGAGACTCAATGGGTACAGCATTTACATTCAAACAGGTCCACGGTGTCACCGGTGCCCCGGTTCGGGGCACCGGTTTTGATCCCGATGTCGCATCACTGTAAACAACCTAATTAATGGAGGGCCGGGCCCGAGGTGTCGTGTGCATATTTTTGCGACGTGCGCAATTCGCGGGCCTACATAAGCTGTACTACCCCTATTATATTTCAAATGTCTTCATCATCCTTCGAAGTTATTAGCGACAGTGACTCAGTGGCTGACAGTGGCTTCCTGCTGCTCAGGCCGCAGGAGTGGGCCATCTTAGGCCCTAATACCAAAGTGTCGTTCCGCAACGACTTGTTGCGAGTAACGAGTGCTTTTTTTTTCCACCTCCCTCTAGTCGTAGTGATGCGGCTCCCCACGGTGGGCCACCGCTACGAGGGCCAGGCAGGAGGCAACCCGCCGCTCCCGCTACCCCCCATCACTCCAAGGGTGCGCGCAAACCAGAGCACGTCAAGCTCTACGCCCCGTCAGCGACTAGGGGCATCAAGTTTGGTGATAATAGTATTGTCACCGATCTTGTTCCTGACAAGCCTCTGTATGCCCTGCCCCTCTCAAACGTTGCTAGTAACTTCCTTTCTCATGGGGGTTACTACTGCGATGGTCATCCAGACCATTTTGAGTTGAACGTGGGGACGTACCACATACAGTCCCGCATAGTGCGGGCAGACCAAATTATGCAGACGCGTGCGCCAGTGGTGGTGAACACGTCTGTGTTTGAGGACAACGGGGAGGCGTTGTTAGAGAACGTCACCAAGACGTATCTCCCAAAATGGGGCCCAGGTATCGAGCTGGGTACAGTAGACTACTCCACCATGGAGGGTTTAATGTCCGGCACGGAGATCAGCGCTAGAGCATGCGCCAGTGTGCTCAATCCATTATTGAATATAGTGGATCAAACCTACATCCCACAGACTTGCCTGAGCTTGGCTTATGCAACAAAGCAGTGGGATTGCAGTGCGCTCTACACTAAGCTTGCGTACTGGGCAATGGTCCTTGATTATCAAGGTGTTGCCAACAATGCTTTGGCGTATCCTGCCTTCGTAGCCAACGAGGATACTGTCAAAGTAATCCACATGGATGCCGCGGCGGTCGTCAGCCCCCAACTTTTCCGCCAATATCTGCAGGAAGGTTATATATTCCTGAGAGAAGGCGTGGACTTTGATAGGTCTGAGATTCAGACCATACTCTGGATGGCCCGAAGTGGCTACCGAGTGGCTTCGGCAGTAGGTGCCAGAACGCCCGACATGTGTTATGTCAAATGGCCTTCTATCAACGTCTGCCTCCTAATGTACGGAGAGGCCCCCGCTGCTGGTTGGCCTGCCAACGTGGCTGCCGCGGCCCAAACTTCCCTATCTGGAAATTTTAGTCGAGGAGGTGACGAGGATAAAATCGAATGCTTGTTTGGATAACATCATTACTAATATAGAAGAAAATAGAGTCAGAGTGATGGAACCTGCTCTCTCGGACCACAAAGCACTAGTATTAACACTCAAAGGAGTAAAATTTAACAAAGCAGGAGAAATGTATAGAGTAAGGAATTTCAGTATTGAAAACTTTGAAAACTTTCAATGGAACCTCTTAGCGCTAAAGAAAATTACGAATGGATACTATGAAAACCCAGATGATCTCTACAGTGATTTTGCAAAGATGTTTAAAAGCATCTATGAACAATCTTTTCCATGGAAGAAAGTTAACAGAAAAAGGAAAACTTGAATAGACTCTGAAGCGAAGGAGGCAAGAGAATGGGTTGATTTTTAATTTGAGGAGGCAACATAATCTAATTCTTAATGGACTATTGGTTAGGCTCATTGGTTGGCTATTTCTTTATAGATTATGCAGTCGTGTTACTGCGCACGGTTTCCACAACATTAACACTCGTACAACAGAATCAGGGAAACCCTACTAAAGCTACCACATCGCAAAGTCAAGATGTAGAAAGCCCACGATTTGTCATAGTCAAACCCTTAGACCATATAAATGATTTGTGGGATTTTTACAACTTTACAGTGTGTCAAGCTGTTAAAAAGTGTAAAGATTGCCTGAAAGTGTACAGGGTGATTGATAGAAAAATTACAGCCCCATTTCTGCGACGAGAAATACTGCTCCATCTGCAAAAAGTTTGTGCGGCGCGATCATTTATGCTATACATACAAAAAATCTCGCCTGAAAAAAACCCCTCCAAAAAAGGTTTTCTGTTCGTATTTTTCGATTTAGAATGCACTCAAAGCACTCCAAGCGAAACACCGGGGGAATTCATTCATCGTCCTAATCTGTGTGTCGCACGACAACACTGCTACCGCTGCCTCGATGATTTAAATGCGGAAAATGATTGTTTAGTGTGCGGTCGTAGACTACACATTTTTAGAGGCGATGAGTGCATTGCCGAATTTTTCCAAATTTTGCTGAACCCGAAAAAACAATTTTCAGAGATCGTAGCCTTGAGCCATTACGGAAAAGGCTATGATAATGTCCATTTCCGGTCGGCCCCCCAAAAAGAATTCTCGTAGGAGATCAGTGCAATACAAACATAGAGCAATACAACGGGCTCATCGTGTGCAAAGTTTTGCCGCCTTTTGACCTGTACTTTCCGGTTCTACCAGTGAAGTTCCTGCGGAAAATGATTGCTTAGTGTGCGGTCGTAGACTACACATTTTAAGAGGCGATGAGTGCATTGCCGAATTTTTCCAAACTTTGCTGAACCCGAAAAAACAATTTTCAAAGATCGTAGCCTTGAGCAATGACGGAAAAGGCTATGATAATGTCCATTTCCGGACGGCCACCCAAAAAGAGTTCTCGTAGGAGATCAGTGCAATACCAACATAGAGCAATACAACGGGCTCATCGTGTGCAAAGTTTTGCCGCCTTTTGACCTGTACTTTCCGGTTCTACCTGTGAAGTTCGATGGAAAACTCATGTTACCGTTGTGCCGTGCTTGTATGGAGCTAAAATATCAACATGATTGTCCTCGCACAATCGAGGAGCGCTGCTTAACCGGGGCATGGGTCAGCCTCGAACTGAAAAAAGCCGTCGAGAAAGGGTATAAAGTTCTCCGCGTTTTCGAGGTCTGGGACTACGGACTCACTGTCTATGATGGCGTTTCGCAGGGCGGCCTCTTCGTGCAATACGTGAGCCGATTCTTGAAAATTAAACAAGAGGCAAGCGGTTTTCCAGCCGGGTGTGAGACAGACGATGAGAAGCAGGCATATATTCATGAATATCTGTTGCACAAAGGGATCGCACTCGAGCCCGAAAAAATTGTGAAGAATCCGGGGTGGCGATCTTGCGCAAAATTACTTTTGAATTCACACTGGGGGCGCTTCGCCATGTCGGTTTAATAGAACTCTAAAAGAGGAAGAAACTCTCTACTTTCCGGTTCTACCTGTGAAGTTCGATGGAAAACTCATGTTCCCGTTAAAAATTACTTATGAATTCACACTGGGGGCGCTTCGCCATGTCGGAGAACTTCACACATTTCTACTTTTTTCCTCATTTTTGTTTTAGAAAAAGAAAATGCACGGACATGCGCTGGAAATTGAACTCAAAAAGCATTTCTGTTTAGGAGAGTGTACTGTAAAGTTGGAGAAGTGGAACCCAACACGTCGAAGATCCCGCAGGTCACTTGGTCTTTCCCGACGGAATTCAACGGTAGCCTTAGTTGTGTTAACATACCTACATAGGGGATTATTTAATTTATGCCCATCGTTTACTCTCCAGGTATGTGTTGCCTGCTTCCCAGTCGCAGAAGCTAGAGGAACTGGCGGATGCCTATGCCTATGAGTCAGCAAATTGCACGCATTACATGATGCATAAACGCAGCCAAATCTGCCCTTCATTCTTGAGTAGAAGAGGCTTCACTCCCAGGACGGTAGGTGGAAAAGCATTGCTGGCTTGGTAAGATTAGTTTTCTGATGAGCGATGACACTGTTGAATGAGCAATCTGAGTCGGGAGTGCTTAGACAATATTAATGCTCAACAAGTGAAAGGGAGAAAGTGGGGGGAGATGAGAGTCGAGGTAAAGCCAAGCTTGCATCGCGACCGATGCAAGACGAGTTCTATTGAAATTGAACTCAAAAAGCATTTCTGTTTAGGAGAGTGTACTGTAAAGTTGGAGAAGTGGAACCCAACACGTCGAAGATCCCGCAGGTCACTTGGTCTTTCCCGACGGAATTCAAAACAGATCCCGAAAAGATCGTCGTGTTGTTCACGAATCCATCGTTGGAAATTAAGCGTTTCAGCACAATGTCAATTATTTTACGACACGGAATCCCGATGTTAAAGCCAGTATTGTAGAGCGGTTCAATAGAACTCTAAAAGAGGAAGAAACTCTCTACTTTCCGGTTCTACCTGTGAAGTTCGATGGAAAACTCATGTTCCCGTTAAAAATTACTTATGAATTCACACTGGGGGCGCTTCGCCATGTCGGAGAACTTCACACATTTCTACTTTTTTCCTCATTTTTGTTTTAGAAAAAGAAAATGCACGGACATGCGCTGGAAATTGAACTCAAAAAGCATTTCTGTTTAGGAGAGTGTACTGTAAAGTTGGAGAAGTGGAACCCAACACGTCGAAGATCCCGCAGGTCACTTGGTCTTTCCCGACGGAATTCAACGGTAGCCTTAGTTGTGTTAACATACCTACATAGGGGATTATTTAATTTATGCCCATCGTTTACTCTCCAGGTATGTGTTGCCTGCTTCCCAGTCGCAGAAGCTAGAGGAACTGGCGGATGCCTATGCCTATGAGTCAGCAAATTGCACGCATTACATGATGCATAAACGCAGCCAAATCTGCCCTTCATTCTTGAGTAGAAGAGGCTTCACTCCCAGGACGGTAGGTGGAAAAGCATTGCTGGCTTGGTAAGATTAGTTTTCTGATGAGCGATGACACTGTTGAATGAGCAATCTGAGTCGGGAGTGCTTAGACAATATTAATGCTCAACAAGTGAAAGGGAGAAAGTGGGGGGAGATGAGAGTCGAGGTAAAGCCAAGCTTGCATCGCGACCGATGCAAGACGAGTTCTATTGAAATTGAACTCAAAAAGCATTTCTGTTTAGGAGAGTGTACTGTAAAGTTGGAGAAGTGGAACCCAACACGTCGAAGATCCCGCAGGTCACTTGGTCTTTCCCGACGGAATTCAAAACAGATCCCGAAAAGATCGTCGTGTTGTTCACGAATCCATCGTTGGAAATTAAGCGTTTCAACACAATGTCAATTATTTTACGACACGGAATCCCGATGTTAAAGCCAGTATTGTAGAGCGGTTCAATAGAACTCTAAAAGAGGAAGAAACTCTCTACTTTCCGGTTCTACCTGTGAAGTTCGATGGAAAACTCATGTTCCCGTTAAAAATTACTTATGAATTCACACTGGGGGCGCTTCGCCATGTCGGAGAACTTCACACATTTCTACTTTTTTCCTCATTTTTGTTTTAGAAAAAGAAAATGCACGGACATGCGCTGGAAATTGAACTCAAAAAGCATTTCTGTTTAGGAGAGTGTACTGTAAAGTTGGAGAAGTGGAACCCAACACGTCGAAGATCCCGCAGGTCACTTGGTCTTTCCCGACGGAATTCAACGGTAGCCTTAGTTGTGTTAACATACCTACATAGGGGATTATTTAATTTATGCCCATCGTTTACTCTCCAGGTATGTGTTGCCTGCTTCCCAGTCGCAGAAGCTAGAGGAACTGGCGGATGCCTATGCCTATGAGTCAGCAAATTGCACGCATTACATGATGCATAAACGCAGCCAAATCTGCCCTTCATTCTTGAGTAGAAGAGGCTTCACTCCCAGGACGGTAGGTGGAAAAGCATTGCTGGCTTGGTAAGATTAGTTTTCTGATGAGCGATGACACTGTTGAATGAGCAATCTGAGTCGGGAGTGCTTAGACAATATTAATGCTCAACAAGTGAAAGGGAGAAAGTGGGGGGAGATGAGAGTCGAGGTAAAGCCAAGCTTGCATCGCGACCGATGCAAGACGAGAGGAAGAATTCATAGTAGGAGAAGGAGGACAAAGCCATGAACGTGGCGAACCCTACGAAAGCTAAAAAGATTACATAAAAAAGCTGGCCGTTAGATTTATTTTGCTAGTTCGAAGTTGGCTTGATACTAAACACAAACCACTTCGTTGCTCCATTTGGAGGGAACATATGTCCCTCGTCTCTCGGATTTTGTTCTTAAAGGCTGAAAAAACGAACTCCATCCGTACGGCTACCGTAGAGTATTATGTAATCTGAAACCAGGCATTTCCAGCCCGAATGGGTTCGGCAAAAATTGTCCGTCGCGGCCCCTGTGTGGACTCTTGTTATTGCATCATCTTGTAGACTCTCGTGTATGTAGACTTTCTAGACCCCTGCGCTAGACCCTCGTATTGTAGACTTAAGTGTAAACCTTCTTGGTTGGATTGGATTATTATACTCACGTGTCACCGACAATCATAGTGTTCTTTTTTACGGCTCCTGCTACCTCCTGCTACCTACTGCCACCTGCCTCCGCACTGCGGTAAGCTACCAGGTACCATCTACCTTTTGAGCCCTCACCCCCCTTACTGGTGAGCTCACTTTGGGCCGATCGCCCCCCCCCCCCCCCCTCGTCGCAGAGGCCATGAAGCAAGCACAGAATGCCTTCATTACTGCTTTTGTACAATTCACGGCAGAACTTCAGAATCCAACCCCTCCCGAGTTTCAATCGCGAAACTAACCTCTCGGCTGAGAACACTTCCCAGGTCTACCAACTGAGTACGAATTGCACTAAAATGGCCGTTGCCGGCGGAATACCCCGCGTGATTCAAAAACAGCTGATTAAATATGCGCGCTTTTATCGCAGTTGTTTTTCCGTTGTTTTCCCTGTATTATCTCATCAGTAAGGAATTTGTGGTGTTTTTTATCGTGATACTAGTGTTTTTTTATCGTGATACAATAATGAGATTCAAACAAATAGTTCGCTTTCGCGATTTGGTTGATTTTTTTTCAACTTCCAGTAAACTGGAAATTATCGAAAATCTTCAGGAGCTAAAGCTTCTTCCCTCAGGGCGAAAGTGCCCAAAGTGTGGTGTAGGAATGAAGTTGGGTGAGAGGAAAGACTTGAATAATGGTTTTGTACGGCGTTGTTCTAAATTCAAGACCTCTAAATCTATTGGAGCCGGTACGAGGGGCGTTCAATAAGTAAGTATCCCCCCTCTCTAAAATCAAAAGGAATGGATCAATTTTCAAAAACTTGGGCTCAAAATTTTCCTTAGGATATACTGAGTTCAACAAAACAAACCAAACCGCAACAAAATCGAACCATGTGCGGCCAAACGCGAGCCGTTTGAACGCGCCGAGGTGCACACCGCTCCCGCCAAATCCGCGGAAATTTGAAGTCCGCGACAAGAGAAGAGTTTCTCTGCCAACGCTTCAGTCGTTCATCACTGACGAAAAATCAAAGAAGTTATTGTAGAATAAAGGGCTTACCTCACCTCTCCACATAACCAGCTCGATCCAAGCTGGTCTGATACTGATTGTGAGACTAAGAGAACAGTTTTTGGATACCACGCGTGTAGAGGTCTTTCAACTGGCTGGGGATGAAAGTGTTGACGGCTTGTTTGACCTCTTCCACTGATTCAAAATGAACTCCCCCGAGTTCAGATTTCAGAAAGGGGGATAAACAGTGGTCTGTTTTGCCATTTATTACCGTATCTAAAATCTGAACTAGGGGGAGTTCATTTTGAATCAGTGGAAGAGGTCAAACAAGCCGTCAACACTTTCATCCCCAGCCAATTTCACTAAAGACACGCTATCATAGGCTTTTTCCTTCAGTTTGGGTCCAATCTTGCCAACTCCCGACTCGAGCACTACTCTTATTGTCGGGGCATTTACTATGCCTTGGATGTAATAGGGGTGCGTTATGCCACGCGGGGGGAGGGAAACGCAGCCAGGCACTATAGAATGTGCCAATTCATGAACTTGGCCCCCATCCAGGTCCCAACCCCCATCAGACCTCAACCCATTCTACAGGGCGATGGGGATACTCCCAGTGAAGGAAGACGTGCACAGGCGCGCCGAAGTGGAGTGTTTTGTGGCCTACGCTGGCCTAACTAGGGTGCAGCTGGCCTGCACCTACGTGTCGCTGATGATGAAGTTCAGCACTACGTACTTGTTCTCGATGTCACTAACAACCACAGACATAGTGACTTACCTTAACGGAGGTGTGCCCCGGGGTACGGCCAGCGTCCTCCTGAAGCAGGTGTTCGAGAGCTTGACACCTGGAGCCGAGGCCCGCCTCTAATCTATGCCGAAGCGGGCCATGCTCCACTATACCGGCTGGGCTCCCGAGTTCAACCTGTACCCTGATGCCAGGGCACAGCCTGTCGCCTGCACCTACGCCGACGCAGCAGATTATTATGCTGCGTTTGGAATCGTGAATGACGTCGCACCAAGGTACAGCAGCCTGCTATCCATCGACGGCTTCCTGCTGCTCAGGCCGCAGGAGTGGGCCATCTTAGGCCCTAATACCAAAGTGTCGTTCCGCAACGACTTGTTGCGAGTAACGAGTGCTTTTTTTTTCCACCTCCCTCTAGTCGTAGTGATGCGGCTCCCCACGGTGGGCCACCGCTACGAGGGCCAGGCAGGAGGCAACCCGCCGCTCCCGCTACCCCCCATCACTCCAAGGGTGCGCGCAAACCAGAGCACGTCAAGCTCTACGCCCCGTCAGCGACTAGGGGCATCAAGTTTGGTGATAATAGTATTGTCACCGATCTTGTTCCTGACAAGCCTCTGTATGCCCTGCCCCTCTCAAACGTTGCTAGTAACTTCCTTTCTCATGGGGGTTACTACTGCGATGGTCATCCAGACCATTTTGAGTTGAACGTGGGGACGTACCACATACAGTCCCGCATAGTGCGGGCAGACCAAATTATGCAGACGCGTGCGCCAGTGGTGGTGAACACGTCTGTGTTTGAGGACAACGGGGAGGCGTTGTTAGAGAACGTCACCAAGACGTATCTCCCAAAATGGGGCCCAGGTATCGAGCTGGGTACAGTAGACTACTCCACCATGGAGGGTTTAATGTCCGGCACGGAGATCAGCGCTAGAGCATGCGCCAGTGTGCTCAATCCATTATTGAATATAGTGGATCAAACCTACATCCCACAGACTTGCCTGAGCTTGGCTTATGCAACAAAGCAGTGGGATTGCAGTGCGCTCTACACTAAGCTTGCGTACTGGGCAATGGTCCTTGATTATCAAGGTGTTGCCAACAATGCTTTGGCGTATCCTGCCTTCGTAGCCAACGAGGATACTGTCAAAGTAATCCACATGGATGCCGCGGCGGTCGTCAGCCCCCAACTTTTCCGCCAATATCTGCAGGAAGGTTATATATTCCTGAGAGAAGGCGTGGACTTTGATAGGTCTGAGATTCAGACCATACTCTGGATGGCCCGAAGTGGCTACCGAGTGGCTTCGGCAGTAGGTGCCAGAACGCCCGACATGTGTTATGTCAAATGGCCTTCTATCAACGTCTGCCTCCTAATGTACGGAGAGGCCCCCGCTGCTGGTTGGCCTGCCAACGTGGCTGCCGCGGCCCAAACTTCCCTATCTGGAAATTTTAGTCGAGGAGGTGACGAGGATAAAATCGAATGCTTGTTTGGATAACATCATTACTAATATAGAAGAAAATAGAGTCAGAGTGATGGAACCTGCTCTCTCGGACCACAAAGCACTAGTATTAACACTCAAAGGAGTAAAATTTAACAAAGCAGGAGAAATGTATAGAGTAAGGAATTTCAGTATTGAAAACTTTGAAAACTTTCAATGGAACCTCTTAGCGCTAAAGAAAATTACGAATGGATACTATGAAAACCCAGATGATCTCTACAGTGATTTTGCAAAGATGTTTAAAAGCATCTATGAACAATCTTTTCCATGGAAGAAAGTTAACAGAAAAAGGAAAACTTGAATAGACTCTGAAGCGAAGGAGGCAAGAGAATGGGTTGATTTTTAATTTGAGGAGGCAACATAATCTAATTCTTAATGGACTATTGGTTAGGCTCATTGGTTGGCTATTTCTTTATAGATTATGCAGTCGTGTTACTGCGCACGGTTTCCACAACATTAACACTCGTACAACAGAATCAGGGAAACCCTACTAAAGCTACCACATCGCAAAGTCAAGATGTAGAAAGCCCACGATTTGTCATAGTCAAACCCTTAGACCATATAAATGATTTGTGGGATTTTTACAACTTTACAGTGTGTCAAGCTGTTAAAAAGTGTAAAGATTGCCTGAAAGTGTACAGGGTGATTGATAGAAAAATTACAGCCCCATTTCTGCGACGAGAAATACTGCTCCATCTGCAAAAAGTTTGTGCGGCGCGATCATTTATGCTATACATACAAAAAATCTCGCCTGAAAAAAACCCCTCCAAAAAAGGTTTTCTGTTCGTATTTTTCGATTTAGAATGCACTCAAAGCACTCCAAGCGAAACACCGGGGGAATTCATTCATCGTCCTAATCTGTGTGTCGCACGACAACACTGCTACCGCTGCCTCGATGATTTAAATGCGGAAAATGATTGTTTAGTGTGCGGTCGTAGACTACACATTTTTAGAGGCGATGAGTGCATTGCCGAATTTTTCCAAATTTTGCTGAACCCGAAAAAACAATTTTCAGAGATCGTAGCCTTGAGCCATTACGGAAAAGGCTATGATAATGTCCATTTCCGGTCGGCCCCCCAAAAAGAATTCTCGTAGGAGATCAGTGCAATACAAACATAGAGCAATACAACGGGCTCATCGTGTGCAAAGTTTTGCCGCCTTTTGACCTGTACTTTCCGGTTCTACCAGTGAAGTTCCTGCGGAAAATGATTGCTTAGTGTGCGGTCGTAGACTACACATTTTAAGAGGCGATGAGTGCATTGCCGAATTTTTCCAAACTTTGCTGAACCCGAAAAAACAATTTTCAAAGATCGTAGCCTTGAGCAATGACGGAAAAGGCTATGATAATGTCCATTTCCGGACGGCCACCCAAAAAGAGTTCTCGTAGGAGATCAGTGCAATACCAACATAGAGCAATACAACGGGCTCATCGTGTGCAAAGTTTTGCCGCCTTTTGACCTGTACTTTCCGGTTCTACCTGTGAAGTTCGATGGAAAACTCATGTTACCGTTGTGCCGTGCTTGTATGGAGCTAAAATATCAACATGATTGTCCTCGCACAATCGAGGAGCGCTGCTTAACCGGGGCATGGGTCAGCCTCGAACTGAAAAAAGCCGTCGAGAAAGGGTATAAAGTTCTCCGCGTTTTCGAGGTCTGGGACTACGGACTCACTGTCTATGATGGCGTTTCGCAGGGCGGCCTCTTCGTGCAATACGTGAGCCGATTCTTGAAAATTAAACAAGAGGCAAGCGGTTTTCCAGCCGGGTGTGAGACAGACGATGAGAAGCAGGCATATATTCATGAATATCTGTTGCACAAAGGGATCGCACTCGAGCCCGAAAAAATTGTGAAGAATCCGGGGTGGCGATCTTGCGCAAAATTACTTTTGAATTCACACTGGGGGCGCTTCGCCATGTCGGTTTAATAGAACTCTAAAAGAGGAAGAAACTCTCTACTTTCCGGTTCTACCTGTGAAGTTCGATGGAAAACTCATGTTCCCGTTAAAAATTACTTATGAATTCACACTGGGGGCGCTTCGCCATGTCGGAGAACTTCACACATTTCTACTTTTTTCCTCATTTTTGTTTTAGAAAAAGAAAATGCACGGACATGCGCTGGAAATTGAACTCAAAAAGCATTTCTGTTTAGGAGAGTGTACTGTAAAGTTGGAGAAGTGGAACCCAACACGTCGAAGATCCCGCAGGTCACTTGGTCTTTCCCGACGGAATTCAACGGTAGCCTTAGTTGTGTTAACATACCTACATAGGGGATTATTTAATTTATGCCCATCGTTTACTCTCCAGGTATGTGTTGCCTGCTTCCCAGTCGCAGAAGCTAGAGGAACTGGCGGATGCCTATGCCTATGAGTCAGCAAATTGCACGCATTACATGATGCATAAACGCAGCCAAATCTGCCCTTCATTCTTGAGTAGAAGAGGCTTCACTCCCAGGACGGTAGGTGGAAAAGCATTGCTGGCTTGGTAAGATTAGTTTTCTGATGAGCGATGACACTGTTGAATGAGCAATCTGAGTCGGGAGTGCTTAGACAATATTAATGCTCAACAAGTGAAAGGGAGAAAGTGGGGGGAGATGAGAGTCGAGGTAAAGCCAAGCTTGCATCGCGACCGATGCAAGACGAGTTCTATTGAAATTGAACTCAAAAAGCATTTCTGTTTAGGAGAGTGTACTGTAAAGTTGGAGAAGTGGAACCCAACACGTCGAAGATCCCGCAGGTCACTTGGTCTTTCCCGACGGAATTCAAAACAGATCCCGAAAAGATCGTCGTGTTGTTCACGAATCCATCGTTGGAAATTAAGCGTTTCAGCACAATGTCAATTATTTTACGACACGGAATCCCGATGTTAAAGCCAGTATTGTAGAGCGGTTCAATAGAACTCTAAAAGAGGAAGAAACTCTCTACTTTCCGGTTCTACCTGTGAAGTTCGATGGAAAACTCATGTTCCCGTTAAAAATTACTTATGAATTCACACTGGGGGCGCTTCGCCATGTCGGAGAACTTCACACATTTCTACTTTTTTCCTCATTTTTGTTTTAGAAAAAGAAAATGCACGGACATGCGCTGGAAATTGAACTCAAAAAGCATTTCTGTTTAGGAGAGTGTACTGTAAAGTTGGAGAAGTGGAACCCAACACGTCGAAGATCCCGCAGGTCACTTGGTCTTTCCCGACGGAATTCAACGGTAGCCTTAGTTGTGTTAACATACCTACATAGGGGATTATTTAATTTATGCCCATCGTTTACTCTCCAGGTATGTGTTGCCTGCTTCCCAGTCGCAGAAGCTAGAGGAACTGGCGGATGCCTATGCCTATGAGTCAGCAAATTGCACGCATTACATGATGCATAAACGCAGCCAAATCTGCCCTTCATTCTTGAGTAGAAGAGGCTTCACTCCCAGGACGGTAGGTGGAAAAGCATTGCTGGCTTGGTAAGATTAGTTTTCTGATGAGCGATGACACTGTTGAATGAGCAATCTGAGTCGGGAGTGCTTAGACAATATTAATGCTCAACAAGTGAAAGGGAGAAAGTGGGGGGAGATGAGAGTCGAGGTAAAGCCAAGCTTGCATCGCGACCGATGCAAGACGAGTTCTATTGAAATTGAACTCAAAAAGCATTTCTGTTTAGGAGAGTGTACTGTAAAGTTGGAGAAGTGGAACCCAACACGTCGAAGATCCCGCAGGTCACTTGGTCTTTCCCGACGGAATTCAAAACAGATCCCGAAAAGATCGTCGTGTTGTTCACGAATCCATCGTTGGAAATTAAGCGTTTCAACACAATGTCAATTATTTTACGACACGGAATCCCGATGTTAAAGCCAGTATTGTAGAGCGGTTCAATAGAACTCTAAAAGAGGAAGAAACTCTCTACTTTCCGGTTCTACCTGTGAAGTTCGATGGAAAACTCATGTTCCCGTTAAAAATTACTTATGAATTCACACTGGGGGCGCTTCGCCATGTCGGAGAACTTCACACATTTCTACTTTTTTCCTCATTTTTGTTTTAGAAAAAGAAAATGCACGGACATGCGCTGGAAATTGAACTCAAAAAGCATTTCTGTTTAGGAGAGTGTACTGTAAAGTTGGAGAAGTGGAACCCAACACGTCGAAGATCCCGCAGGTCACTTGGTCTTTCCCGACGGAATTCAACGGTAGCCTTAGTTGTGTTAACATACCTACATAGGGGATTATTTAATTTATGCCCATCGTTTACTCTCCAGGTATGTGTTGCCTGCTTCCCAGTCGCAGAAGCTAGAGGAACTGGCGGATGCCTATGCCTATGAGTCAGCAAATTGCACGCATTACATGATGCATAAACGCAGCCAAATCTGCCCTTCATTCTTGAGTAGAAGAGGCTTCACTCCCAGGACGGTAGGTGGAAAAGCATTGCTGGCTTGGTAAGATTAGTTTTCTGATGAGCGATGACACTGTTGAATGAGCAATCTGAGTCGGGAGTGCTTAGACAATATTAATGCTCAACAAGTGAAAGGGAGAAAGTGGGGGGAGATGAGAGTCGAGGTAAAGCCAAGCTTGCATCGCGACCGATGCAAGACGAGAGGAAGAATTCATAGTAGGAGAAGGAGGACAAAGCCATGAACGTGGCGAACCCTACGAAAGCTAAAAAGATTACATAAAAAAGCTGGCCGTTAGATTTATTTTGCTAGTTCGAAGTTGGCTTGATACTAAACACAAACCACTTCGTTGCTCCATTTGGAGGGAACATATGTCCCTCGTCTCTCGGATTTTGTTCTTAAAGGCTGAAAAAACGAACTCCATCCGTACGGCTACCGTAGAGTATTATGTAATCTGAAACCAGGCATTTCCAGCCCGAATGGGTTCGGCAAAAATTGTCCGTCGCGGCCCCTGTGTGGACTCTTGTTATTGCATCATCTTGTAGACTCTCGTGTATGTAGACTTTCTAGACCCCTGCGCTAGACCCTCGTATTGTAGACTTAAGTGTAAACCTTCTTGGTTGGATTGGATTATTATACTCACGTGTCACCGACAATCATAGTGTTCTTTTTTACGGCTCCTGCTACCTCCTGCTACCTACTGCCACCTGCCTCCGCACTGCGGTAAGCTACCAGGTACCATCTACCTTTTGAGCCCTCACCCCCCTTACTGGTGAGCTCACTTTGGGCCGATCGCCCCCCCCCCCCCCCTCGTCGCAGAGGCCATGAAGCAAGCACAGAATGCCTTCATTACTGCTTTTGTACAATTCACGGCAGAACTTCAGAATCCAACCCCTCCCGAGTTTCAATCGCGAAACTAACCTCTCGGCTGAGAACACTTCCCAGGTCTACCAACTGAGTACGAATTGCACTAAAATGGCCGTTGCCGGCGGAATACCCCGCGTGATTCAAAAACAGCTGATTAAATATGCGCGCTTTTATCGCAGTTGTTTTTCCGTTGTTTTCCCTGTATTATCTCATCAGTAAGGAATTTGTGGTGTTTTTTATCGTGATACTAGTGTTTTTTTATCGTGATACAATAATGAGATTCAAACAAATAGTTCGCTTTCGCGATTTGGTTGATTTTTTTTCAACTTCCAGTAAACTGGAAATTATCGAAAATCTTCAGGAGCTAAAGCTTCTTCCCTCAGGGCGAAAGTGCCCAAAGTGTGGTGTAGGAATGAAGTTGGGTGAGAGGAAAGACTTGAATAATGGTTTTGTACGGCGTTGTTCTAAATTCAAGACCTCTAAATCTATTGGAGCCGGTACGAGGGGCGTTCAATAAGTAAGTATCCCCCCTCTCTAAAATCAAAAGGAATGGATCAATTTTCAAAAACTTGGGCTCAAAATTTTCCTTAGGATATACTGAGTTCAACAAAACAAACCAAACCGCAACAAAATCGAACCATGTGCGGCCAAACGCGAGCCGTTTGAACGCGCCGAGGTGCACACCGCTCCCGCCAAATCCGCGGAAATTTGAAGTCCGCGACAAGAGAAGAGTTTCTCTGCCAACGCTTCAGTCGTTCATCACTGACGAAAAATCAAAGAAGTTATTGTAGAATAAAGGGCTTACCTCACCTCTCCACATAACCAGCTCGATCCAAGCTGGTCTGATACTGATTGTGAGACTAAGAGAACAGTTTTTGGATACCACGCGTGTAGAGGTCTTTCAACTGGCTGGGGATGAAAGTGTTGACGGCTTGTTTGACCTCTTCCACTGATTCAAAATGAACTCCCCCGAGTTCAGATTTCAGAAAGGGGGATAAACAGTGGTCTGTTTTGCCATTTATTACCGTATCTAAAATCTGAACTAGGGGGAGTTCATTTTGAATCAGTGGAAGAGGTCAAACAAGCCGTCAACACTTTCATCCCCAGCCAATTTCACTAAAGACACGCTATCATAGGCTTTTTCCTTCAGTTTGGGTCCAATCTTGCCAACTCCCGACTCGAGCACTACTCTTATTGTCGGGGCATTTACTATGCCTTGGATGTAATAGGGGTGCGTTATGCCACGCGGGGGGAGGGAAACGCAGCCAGGCACTATAGAATGTGCCAATTCATGAACTTGGCCCCCATCCAGGTCCCAACCCCCATCAGACCTCAACCCATTCTACAGGGCGATGGGGATACTCCCAGTGAAGGAAGACGTGCACAGGCGCGCCGAAGTGGAGTGTTTTGTGGCCTACGCTGGCCTAACTAGGGTGCAGCTGGCCTGCACCTACGTGTCGCTGATGATGAAGTTCAGCACTACGTACTTGTTCTCGATGTCACTAACAACCACAGACATAGTGACTTACCTTAACGGAGGTGTGCCCCGGGGTACGGCCAGCGTCCTCCTGAAGCAGGTGTTCGAGAGCTTGACACCTGGAGCCGAGGCCCGCCTCTAATCTATGCCGAAGCGGGCCATGCTCCACTATACCGGCTGGGCTCCCGAGTTCAACCTGTACCCTGATGCCAGGGCACAGCCTGTCGCCTGCACCTACGCCGACGCAGCAGATTATTATGCTGCGTTTGGAATCGTGAATGACGTCGCACCAAGGTACAGCAGCCTGCTATCCATCGACGGCTTCCTGCTGCTCAGGCCGCAGGAGTGGGCCATCTTAGGCCCTAATACCAAAGTGTCGTTCCGCAACGACTTGTTGCGAGTAACGAGTGCTTTTTTTTTCCACCTCCCTCTAGTCGTAGTGATGCGGCTCCCCACGGTGGGCCACCGCTACGAGGGCCAGGCAGGAGGCAACCCGCCGCTCCCGCTACCCCCCATCACTCCAAGGGTGCGCGCAAACCAGAGCACGTCAAGCTCTACGCCCCGTCAGCGACTAGGGGCATCAAGTTTGGTGATAATAGTATTGTCACCGATCTTGTTCCTGACAAGCCTCTGTATGCCCTGCCCCTCTCAAACGTTGCTAGTAACTTCCTTTCTCATGGGGGTTACTACTGCGATGGTCATCCAGACCATTTTGAGTTGAACGTGGGGACGTACCACATACAGTCCCGCATAGTGCGGGCAGACCAAATTATGCAGACGCGTGCGCCAGTGGTGGTGAACACGTCTGTGTTTGAGGACAACGGGGAGGCGTTGTTAGAGAACGTCACCAAGACGTATCTCCCAAAATGGGGCCCAGGTATCGAGCTGGGTACAGTAGACTACTCCACCATGGAGGGTTTAATGTCCGGCACGGAGATCAGCGCTAGAGCATGCGCCAGTGTGCTCAATCCATTATTGAATATAGTGGATCAAACCTACATCCCACAGACTTGCCTGAGCTTGGCTTATGCAACAAAGCAGTGGGATTGCAGTGCGCTCTACACTAAGCTTGCGTACTGGGCAATGGTCCTTGATTATCAAGGTGTTGCCAACAATGCTTTGGCGTATCCTGCCTTCGTAGCCAACGAGGATACTGTCAAAGTAATCCACATGGATGCCGCGGCGGTCGTCAGCCCCCAACTTTTCCGCCAATATCTGCAGGAAGGTTATATATTCCTGAGAGAAGGCGTGGACTTTGATAGGTCTGAGATTCAGACCATACTCTGGATGGCCCGAAGTGGCTACCGAGTGGCTTCGGCAGTAGGTGCCAGAACGCCCGACATGTGTTATGTCAAATGGCCTTCTATCAACGTCTGCCTCCTAATGTACGGAGAGGCCCCCGCTGCTGGTTGGCCTGCCAACGTGGCTGCCGCGGCCCAAACTTCCCTATCTGGAAATTTTAGTCGAGGAGGTGACGAGGATAAAATCGAATGCTTGTTTGGATAACATCATTACTAATATAGAAGAAAATAGAGTCAGAGTGATGGAACCTGCTCTCTCGGACCACAAAGCACTAGTATTAACACTCAAAGGAGTAAAATTTAACAAAGCAGGAGAAATGTATAGAGTAAGGAATTTCAGTATTGAAAACTTTGAAAACTTTCAATGGAACCTCTTAGCGCTAAAGAAAATTACGAATGGATACTATGAAAACCCAGATGATCTCTACAGTGATTTTGCAAAGATGTTTAAAAGCATCTATGAACAATCTTTTCCATGGAAGAAAGTTAACAGAAAAAGGAAAACTTGAATAGACTCTGAAGCGAAGGAGGCAAGAGAATGGGTTGATTTTTAATTTGAGGAGGCAACATAATCTAATTCTTAATGGACTATTGGTTAGGCTCATTGGTTGGCTATTTCTTTATAGATTATGCAGTCGTGTTACTGCGCACGGTTTCCACAACATTAACACTCGTACAACAGAATCAGGGAAACCCTACTAAAGCTACCACATCGCAAAGTCAAGATGTAGAAAGCCCACGATTTGTCATAGTCAAACCCTTAGACCATATAAATGATTTGTGGGATTTTTACAACTTTACAGTGTGTCAAGCTGTTAAAAAGTGTAAAGATTGCCTGAAAGTGTACAGGGTGATTGATAGAAAAATTACAGCCCCATTTCTGCGACGAGAAATACTGCTCCATCTGCAAAAAGTTTGTGCGGCGCGATCATTTATGCTATACATACAAAAAATCTCGCCTGAAAAAAACCCCTCCAAAAAAGGTTTTCTGTTCGTATTTTTCGATTTAGAATGCACTCAAAGCACTCCAAGCGAAACACCGGGGGAATTCATTCATCGTCCTAATCTGTGTGTCGCACGACAACACTGCTACCGCTGCCTCGATGATTTAAATGCGGAAAATGATTGTTTCGTGTGCGGTCGTAGACTACACATTTTTAGAGGCGATGAGTGCATTGCCGAATTTTTCCAAATTTTGCTGAACCCGAAAAAACAATTTTCAGAGATCGTAGCCTTGAGCCATTACGGAAAAGGCTATGATAATGTCCATTTCCGGTCGG